>NC_057805.1:195229002-195234193 GCF_018294505.1 Triticum aestivum
TGTGGAAGTCTATACCGCCGGCTCAGAAAGCCAGGCAAGTGGCATTCAAGAAGGAGATGGCGGAGGAGGAAGCCAGGTACCAGGCGGCCTGTGAAGCCCGTGATGCCGCCCGGAAAAAGGAGGTGGCGGAGCTTTGGGGGCTGGCGCGTCATCGTGCCGAGGAGGTGTACGAAGACGGGTACTTCGCGAGGAAGGTCATAGGCGTTGGGCGCCTCGTCGCTGCGTGGAGGTGGGCCAATAAGCTCCAGCGTGCCACCGACGAGGAGCTCCGGTGGGCGCCCACCGAAATGGCAAGATCGGCCGCGCGCGTCAGCCAGCAAGAGGCAGATTGGTATGTCAAGCGCTGCGAGGCGGAGGAGGCGGAGTATTGCCTCCACACTGGGAAGACACCGCGCACCAGGGAGCTGCTTGCGAGGGGCTGCTGGAATACTGGCCCAATGAGGGATTATTAGTTTTAGTATTGTTCGTTTTCAATTTTATGCATTGTACCTAGTAGTTAAGTATCATCATGTATATGTGATGATATTATATATATATATATATATATATATATATATATATATATAGGAGTAGGATTTTCTACAAGTGCTTGCCATAGAACTAGTTAAGGGTTTCAACATTGTAAAAGTTCTCAAAAAATTTGAAAACAATACTGAACCGACACACCTATAATATAACATGATCCAACGGGGGGATTAAAAAAATATGACTGTATGTGTCCTGGACAAAAAACAAATAGTTCAATATATATTTATGTCGCAGTGAGCTGAAATGCTTATTATTTTTGCCGAGGACACATAGATGCATATTATGAATTCCATTTTCTATCTGTTTTTCAATCTAATTGTTATCATCCACATATACAGAATGGAAAGCGTATATACACACATTGAAACAGAAAATATAAGAATGGAAAACAGAGTATACACATTGAAACAGAGCAATAAACAGAGCAATACTATGATTGTTGTGAATACATAGCTATCCATGTCGAAACAACTTTTCAAAATAAAACGCGTCCATGAGACCATGACCGGCAGCCCTTGCCTACGGTAGATCTTGGCTCTGCCTGAACTCGTGCAGGCGTTCGTCCAAGCGATCGACACCCTCGTGGTACATCTGGAGCGCGATCTCGAGCTCCAAGTTGGCCATTTCATCGGAGATCACCAGCTCGAGGATGCGACGGCCATGTTCCTCTACTGCGCCCAGGTGGACACCTGGGCCAAGGAGGCGGTCAAGCCTACGGACCAGCGCGTTGGCATCCAGCGGGTCGCGGACTAGGCGAACGGCACGGCAGGCGTCCGGTGCAAGTACGGCGCGGCCGGCCTCTGGTGCAAGTACGGCGCTGAGGACCTCTGCCCACTCCTGGTGAGGAATGGGGGTACTGACGGGACGTGTACCCAGTTGCGACGCCGTGTCGACAGTAGGCAAGTGCTGATAGATCCGCTCTTGCTGTGCGGTGCGCCGCGCCTCTCGCTCTGCGGCACTCCAACGGTATCGCTGTGCGGCGAGCCGCAGCCTATCGGCGCGGACGCTCCTAGCTTGCTCTGTGCCGCGCCATTGATCATGTTCTGCGGCGAGCTACAGCCTGTCGGCACTGACATGCCTATCTTGATCTGCGGCGCTCAAGCGCCATGGGCCAAAGGTCTGCTCAACCCTGGCGATGACGTGCATCACGGCATCGTCCATCGCGTTGCCGGGGAGCGCCTCGGCCTCGATGGGCCGGGGCGCCTGCTCATTTTCCTCGTCGACGAGGTTGATGGCAGAGGCGGTGCTTTGGTGGGTTGGCATGCTTCGAAAAGGTGGATGTGCTACAGGCTGCGCTTGTCGCCTCTGTGCGTCGCGCGCCGCCTATGCGCATTATAGCTGGGTGGCGGGAAACAGGTGAGGAAATGGCGGGAAACGGTGTCGTGTTCATAAAACGCCATCAATTAATGGAAACTTAGCATAGAAGGAACATCGAGCTAGCACAAGAAGTAGATGATGATCAGATGAACACAGACCACACTAGGGAACCCGTCGGTGATGAATTCATCAATCCCAAACGGTTGAATACTAGCAAGCGTTTGCCCACAACACACACGGCTTATTCTATCACAAACAGGTCGGATGGATCAACTGTATGCCACGTATCGCACATTGTCAAAAAGTAATGCGGTAGACCTTCTTTAACATGTGTTAAAAAATAAAAAAATAAAAAACAAGGACCTCGAGGTTAAATTAACTCATGGGATGGGTCGTATCAGTCATTTAATTTGACAGATATGACCCATCCTATCAGTTAATTTAACATCAACACAACTTCCCATCCAGTCACCCATCTGATGGCTGCTCCAGCCCGAGCACACTTAACTTGAGAGTTTTCTTACATGAGCTACTGGTGGAACAGCTAGTCCTTGCTGATAGGATGCCTCTTCGCATCCTTATGGCTTATCCGGATGACCGCTCGTCCCCCAATGGCCAATAGATGTTGTTTAGACAGAGCATATCACATACGTCTTATTAGAAGCAATCGTCTGTGTTATTATTGGTCTTCGCACACATTTTTTATTACAGACCTGTTTGCCACGTATCACACACATCTTGTTATATTGAACCGGTTCTGGTCTCTTGTCTCAACGCAAACAGTTCATCCGAGTAAACCGCATGCCGTATATCGCACACACCTTCATCTGGCTGCCCGTTTCTTTTGTGTTGCCTAATCACAAACAGTTCATCCGAGTGAACCGCTTGCTGTATATCGCACACACCTTCATCTGGCTGCCCATTTCTTTTGTTCCTCCTCATCGCAAACAGTTAATTGAGCTGAACCATATGCCCTGCATCGCACACGCAACTAAAATCTGAAACGTGTTTGATGCATCCTCCATCGCAAACGTTTTGCACCTTTTTTGACAGTTATTTTACACCACCGTTTGCGATTATGGCATCGCACACAGTTTCGTCTAACGGTCTCTGATCGTACTGTCGCGTTAGCAGCAACCTACAGTAGTGTTTGTAGCTTGGTGGTAGTGATTGCGGAACTCTGTCAATAACACTATCATCCGGAAGATTAACTCCCAGTTGAGTCAAGTGGTTATGGTACCCAGACATTCTGAGTATGTGTTCACTGACAGAACTGTTCTCCTCCATCTTGCAGCAATAGAACTTGTTGGAGACTTCATATCTCTCAACTCGAGCATTTGCTTGAAATATTAACTTCAACACCTGGAACATCTCATATGGTCCATAACGTTCAAAACGTGTTTGAAGTCCCGATTCTAAGCCATAGAGCATGGCACGTTGAACTATAGAGTAGTCATCAGCCCGCGTCTGCCAGATGTTCAAAGCGTCTACATTAGCGAGAGGGGGCTTTTCACCTAGCGATGCATCAAGGACATAATTCTTTTGTGTAGCAATGAGGATAATCCTCAAGTTATGGACCCAGTCCATGTAGTTCCTACCATCATCTTTCAACTTAGCTTTCTCTAGGAACGCATTAAAATTCAAGGGAACGGCAGCACGGGCCATTGATCACATAGATATGCAAAAAGTATCAGGACTAAGTTCATGATAAATTAAGTTCAATTAATCATATTACTTAAGAACTCCCACTTACATAAACATCCCTTGGGTCATCTAAATGATAAGGTGATCCATATCAACTAAACCATGTCCGATCATCACGTGAGATGGAGTAGTTTTCAATGGTGAACATCTCTATGTTGATCATATCTACTATATGATTCACGTTTGACCTTTCGGTCTCCAGTGTTCCGAGGCCATGTCTGTACATGCTAGGCTCGTCAAGTTTAACCTGAGTATTCCGCACTTGCAAAACTGTCTTGCACCCGTTCTATGTGAACGTGTACCTTATCACACCCGATCATCACGTGGTGTCACAGCACGATGAATTGTTGCAACGGTTCATACTCAGGGAGAACACTTATACCTTGAAATTTTAGTGAGGGATCATCTTATAATGCTACCGCCATACTAAGCAAAATAAGATGCATAAAAGATAAACATCACATGCAATCAAAATATGTGACATGATATGGCCATCATCATCTTGTGCCTTTGATCTCCATCTCCAAAGCACCGTCATGATCTCCATCGTCACCAGCTTGACACCTTGATCTCCATCGCAGCGTCGTTGTAGTCTCGCCAACTATTGCTTCTACAACTATCGCTAACGCATAGTGATAAAGTAAAGCAATTACATGGCGATTGCATTTCATACAATAAAGAAACAACCATAAGGCTCCTACCAGTTGCCTATAACTTTTACAAAACATGATCATCTCATACAATAACGTATATCACATCACAACATGCCCTGCAAAAACAAGTTAGACGTCCTCTACTTTGTTGTTGCAAGTTTTACATGGCTGCTACGGGCTTCTAGTAAGAACTGTTCTTACCTACGCATCAAAAGCACAATGATGTTTCATCAAGTTTGTTGTTTTAACCTTCAACAAGGACCGGCCGTAGTCAAATCCGATTCAACTAAAGTTGGAGAAATAGACACCCGCCAGCCACCTTTATGCAAAACAAGTTGCATGTCTGTCGGTGGAACCGGTCTCATGAACGTGGTCATGTAAGGTTGGTCCGGGCCGGTTCATCCAACAATACCGCCGAATCAAAATAAGACGTTGGTGGTAAGCAGTATGACTATCATCGCCCACAACTCTTTGTGTTCTACTCGTGCATATCATCTACGCATAGACCTGGCTCGGATGCCACTGTTGGGGAATGTAGCATGCAATTTCAATAAATTTCCGACGGTCACACAAGATCTATCTAGGAGATGCATAGCAACGAGAGGGGGAGAGAGTGTCCATGTACCCTCGTAGACCGAAAGCGGAAGCGTTAGTTTAATGCGATTGATGCAGTCGAACGTCTTCGTGATTCAACCGATCAAGTACCGAACGTACGGCACCTCCGAGTTCAGCACACGTTCAGCTCAATGACGTCCCTCGAACTCTTGATCCAGCAAAGTGTCGAGGAAGAGTTCCGTCAGCACGACGGTGTGGTGACGGTGATGGTGAAGTGATCCGTGCAGGGCTTCACCTAAGCACTACGTGAATATGACCGGAGGATTAAACTATGGAGGGGTGTGCCGCACACGGCTTGGAACAATTGATGTGTGTGAGAGGTGCCCCTTGCCCACGTATATAAAGGAGGGAGAGGGGAGAAGGCCGGCCTAGGC
>NC_057805.1:195234364-195241567 GCF_018294505.1 Triticum aestivum
GGAAAGGGGGAAGGAGAGGGAGAAGGAGAAGGAAAGGGGCGCGCCACCCCCTCTCCTTGTCCTATTCGTCCTCCTTCCCTTGGGGGGGCGCAACCCCTTGTGGGCTAGCTTGCCTCCTTCCTATGGCCCATATCTTCCCCCGGGGGGGTCCGGTAACCCCCCCCCCCGGTACTCCGATATGTACCTGATACATTCCGAAACACTTCCGGTGTCCAAATACTATCGTCCAATATATCAACCTTTACCTCTCGACCATTTCAAGACTCCTCGTCATGTCTGTGATCTCATCCGGGACTCCGAACAATGTTCGGTCACCAAATCACATAACTCATAATACAAATCGTCGTCGAACGTTAAGCGTGGGGACCCTACGGGTTCGAGCACTATGTAGACATGACCGAGACACCTCTCCGGTCAATAACCAATAGCAGAACCTGGATGCTCATATTGGTTCCTACATATTCTACGAAGACCTTTATCGATCAAACTGTAATGACAACATACGTCATTCCCTTTGTCATCGGTATGTTACTTGCCCGAGATTCGATCGTCGGTATCTTCATACCTAGTTCAATCTCGTTACCGGCAAATCTCTTTACTCGTTCGGTAATGCATCATCCCGCAACTAACTCATTATTCACATTACTTGCAAGGCTTATCATGATGTGCATTGCCGAGAGGGCCCAGAGATACCTCTCCGATACTCGAAGTGAAAAATCCTAATCTCGACACCTGTAGAGCATCTTTATAATCACCCAGTTACGTCGTGACGTTTGATAGCACACAAGGTATTCCTCCGGTATTCGGGAGTTGCGTAATCTCATAGTCAAAGGAATATGTATAAGTCATGAAGAAAGAAATAGCAATAAAACATAACGATCATTATGCTAAGCTAACAGATGGGTCTTGTCCATCACATCATTCTCCTAATGATGTGATCCCGTTCATCAAATGACAACACATGTCTATGGTTAGGAAACTTAACCATCTTTGATTAATGAGCTAGTCTAGTAGAGGCATACTAGGGACACTGTGTTTTGTCTATGTATCCACACATGTATCAAGTTTCCGGTTAATACAATTCTAGCCTGAATAATAAACATTTATCATGATATAAGGAAATATAAATAACAACTTTATTATTGCCTCTAGGGCATATTTCCTTCAGACACAAGATTCTTTGAAGTTGCTGCAAGTAATCCACCAAAACGTGGTTGAAATCTCAGCTGGCTTGAACCTCCCTACACATGCATTGCAAGTAAATATAAATCAACAAATAGATGATATGTAAGTGATCTCGTTTAAAACCATATGCTGCTTGTGCTGGTGACATCTCACTACTTCGAAAACAAATAAATTGTGTGGCATCCGCAACAACAAAGTAAAGCTGCTGCAAATCGATGGAATGTTTAGTAAGCAATGGGACGAGCCGCCGACGTCCACCATGATGCGGTTGCGGCGCCCGGACTGCTGCACCATACGGGGCCCCGGAGAATGCGACTCCGCCTCGTCGACGTCCACTGCCGCGAGGGCTACCGTGACCTCCGGCGCCCGTTGCCTCGCACGGCGGGCACGCCGTGCCATGTTCTCGTCGAACGAGGCCCATGGTGCGCCCCGATGCTCGGTGCGCCAACAGAGGGGTTGTGCGTCCGCCCCCGTGTTCGGATGGTAGACGGACCGCACCGCCTCCGGTGAGGCATCGATGGTTGCGCTAGCGCCAAATCCATGCACCATTTGGGCAGACGCAATGGATTCCCGACGGAAGGTGCTTGAGCGCTACCGTGAACGGGCCTCCTCCCGGGTGCGGCGGATGGCAAGCCGGACGACCATCTCCTCTTCGGGGCCGTGTGGGATGAGCTCGGGGTCGACGGATCTGGAGGTGAAGGACTCGGATCCGCTGTCCCCCATGCTGGAGACGGCCGGACGGTGCTGGAGATGAGCTTGGGTGGCGGAGGAGAGTGAAGTGAAGTGGCTAGGGTTTGGTCCGACGAGTGGATGGGGAGGAATATATGTGGGGTCGGGTGGGCCAGCGTGGGCCGGGTCCGACGTGGCGGGCGTGCCCGGGCACCCCATATGCGCCCCATATTTGGGCTGAATATGAGGGGTGGCAGTCAGCGCGGACGTTTGAGGCCCGTTTGAGGCGTCAGTCTGGGTGAAAATTTTGCGACCGAATGGCCCGCCCGGACGTATGAGGCAAGTTTGAGGCGCGCGGTTGTAGATGCTCTAAGGTGGAATGGCCATAGTGCAAATATACTTGGCCAATTTTTTTTTCACTGACTGATTTTCTATCAATTAATTAATGATCTTTGGTAAGAGTTAAGTAATGGACGTGGGCATGCTGATTCATAAAGCAAAAAATTTCATGTCATTTGTATCACTTAGGAATTATATGCTCTTTGCATGAGATTCCAGCTTCTCAAAAAGTAGGTTTGTATTATGATAGAGTTATTATGTTTCATAATAGAACATATTTCAGTCGAGACGTGTGTTGCACGTGCATGCTTACTAGTCTCTATAAGGGACAAATTCCAATCCCTATGCTCCCTCTAAAATATATACTCTTACTTTGAACCAGAATATAATTTTGGCCACTACAGGGAATATAATTTTTGCGAGTGAGTTTCTCCATGGCCTGAGTGTTCAGGACCGGGACAGAGGTTGATGAAGAGGCCATAGTGATCGGTTTGGGTGTTTTGGTTTGTACCTAGATGATGAAGAACAGGCACGCACTGGTTACCATGTAAAATGTGGAAAAGCGTCGCGCCCTTGATGCAGGGAACATGTGCATGTTATAGGCAAGGGCTTATCCCTGAGTTGCATATAAGTTTGACGTATAAGTCTTGTTACAAGAGGATAGAGATACGAACATAACATAGCTAACTAACTAGATGATCCTAGTCTTGCCCTAAAAAAAAGATGATCCTAGTCTATTTCTAACTTAAATGTAACAACCTTTTGCGCCTAACAGTGAGTGTAGCATATTGGATGTACTCCCTCTGGTTTTTTCTACTTCCCATATTAGATATGTGTCAAGTTAAATTTAGCAAAGTTTGACCAAATTTATATTACAAATATCAACATGTATACTAATGTACTATAAAACTACATTTCATAATGAATCTAACAATATTGATTTGGCATTGTGAATGGTAATCCTTTTTATAAAGTCAATCTTTGACCAAGTTTTTAGAGAGAAAACTATTTATATCTACAATATCAAATATATAAAATATGAAATTACATCTTATGATGAATCTATTGATATATGTTGGCATCTAGATGTAAATGTTTTTCTCTACAAATTTAGTCAAAATTTGTGAGGTTTGACTTTTTAGAAAACCTATATGCACTACATTATGAAATGGGGGAGTATAAATTTGATCATACTCTGACTTAGGACAAAAATTATATGCAGACTAAAAAGAACCGGAGGAGCAATAACATTTTATATTATGAAACGGAGGAAGTATTCATCAAGGAGCAGACTAGTGAAAAACATGGGTTGCTTGAGAACTCAATCAATCGATCAATCAAACCGTGTATACGTAGGTGGAGGTGATATCCTGCGGTGTGAGCTCTATCTTGTGACACGACACACGTATCGCTCTTGGCCTTTGCATCCATACATGCCTCTACTTGTAAATCTCTCACTCTCTCGCTTCCACGGCGTGCGTCCGCGTCTCTCTCCAACAGAGTCCTTGGCTGCAGTGAAAGCCCGGCGCGGAAGGAGCTAGCCAACAAACTCCGAAACGCTTGCTGGTTCTGACCATCACTTGTGCGTCTGTGAGCCACGGAACCGCTACAAATACGCCCCGTACGCCTCGTCACTAGCGACGACACAACCCTCCCTCACGTACGCCTAGATCTCATCTCTTGTTCTCTTCCATTCGTTTCCTCTCTCTCTCTCTCTCTCTCTCTCTTTCTCTCTCTCTCTCTGTTTGTGTGCAGAGTCTGCTCTCATGGCGCCGACTGCCCAGGTACCACCTCCCTCACCAACCCCCGCTGTGAAATGCGAACCGCAGTTATTAATGTGCATGCCTCATTTCCTGTTTCTTGGTTCTTCAGATTGCGGCGCATGAGCGGCTTGGAGGCTGCGCGTGCGCGTGCAAGGCGGCGGTGAGATGCCACCCGGCGCTGTCGTCGGAGAGGAAAGCGTCCATGAGGGGAGTCGTCGGCGAGCTGCTCGCGGCCGCCGGCAAGGACAAGGGCCTCGTCTCCCTCGGCGTTGGCGACGCCTCCGCGCACGCCTGCTTCCGCCGGGGCGGGGAGTTCGCGGCCGACGCCGTCGCCTGCGCCGCCAGGTCCGGGGACTTCGACTGCTACGCGCCTTCCTACGGCTTCCCCGCCGCTCGCCGGTGAGCGCCTGTTCGTCGCATACCATGATTCTTCAACTTGGCTAACCAATCAAAACATTCTACGTAGTAATTATTTTGATTTTTTAGAGGTCTCGTTGGTTACATCGAAATACTAGTACCATTGGATACGCATTGCAAAGTGCACTTTCACATCATCTTGATTTTCTTCCGTTTTGCAACACCTCCACATTCACATGGCGTTTGCCCATAACAAAGACGTTACGATATGTGGTACGACCTGCTTGGCTCCTCGCCACCTGGACTATCAATATCTGTCAGAAAGTTCTAACTTCCAACTCAGTTGTACGAGTACTACACTGCACCCTTGATAGCTGACAACCACACATATACATATACTGGTGGATGTACAAACAGGATATGCAGACCACAGGCCCAACAAAGCTAACAATTCCAAGCCGTTCATGTCACTGGTGCACCTTCACTGACCAATCTCTTTCAGCTTTACATTTTTCCCAATACAACAAAACTTTGACCTAAATCCTGTAAACCGAGACGCCCCCGAGAGTTTGTGTTCTAAAGATGATGAAAACGATGTTTACTCCATATTTCTCTTGACAAGATTTTACCAAGCTTGATGACATCCCTCGTAACTCTTTCACTGACGCAAGGGACATCTTTGTAACAGCGCGGTCGCCGACTACCTGTCTGCCGGCACACACCACCGCATCCAGGAGTCTGATGTGTTCATGACGGTCGGAGGTACAGGCGCGATCACTGCCATCACCACGGTGCTCGGTGGGGCTCCAGGGGCTAGCATCCTGCTGCCTCGACCGGGCTTTGCCCCCTATGAGGCAGCCTGCAAGCTTGTCGGTGCCGAGCCTCGGTTCTACGACCTCCTGCCCCGGCAAGGCTGGGAGGCCGACCTTGCAGGAGTACGTGCCATGGCTGATGGCGCCACGGCAGCCATAGTTGTCATCAATCCAAACAATCCTTGTGGCGCGGTCTACTCTACGCAGCATCTTCTCCAGGTGACCATCAGACGGCAGAGTTCACGAGCACAGCTTCCTGCGTTCTGAAAACTGAAATCAAAATGATTTTCATTAACAAAAACCTCTAAAGAATCAGGCTCCTACAAACACTGAATATTATGAACAAATGTACCTTCATGTACTCTGAACATGCATGATTTACTGGCATAGCACTGATCACCAACTGCATCCGTTGATCTATAGATTGCTGAAACTGCAAAAGAGTTGGGGATTCCAGTAATAGCGGATGAGGTATATGCACATATGGTCTTTGGTGCCAGCAAGTTTGTGCCCATGGCCTCGTATGCACACATCGCACCAGTTATCACTATTGGAGCCATCTCAAAGAGATTCATGCTACCAGGATGGCGTCTCGGTTGGTTGGCATTCTGTGATCCTAATGGTACAATCAAGCATGTAAGACACTAGATTCTTCTCATGTTTCTCCATTGCTGGCTATATGCACTCATGTACGCAGATCCATAATTTTGTTCTTTTAAAGGTCAGAACTGCAACTGAGATGCTACTGAACGTGACTTCAGGACCAGCCTCGATCATTCAGGTCAGGATCCTATTACGAAACAATGTTTAACCTACACAAACGAATTTGCATTAATTCATTTAGATCCTTTGACACACAGGCAGCAGTTCCCAAGATTCTTTTGGACGAACATGACGAGTTCCATCAGAATGTTGTGAACTTGCTAGAGTCTGCTGCTGATGCTCTCTACGGAAGAGTGAACCAGATTGAAGCTCTGCAATGCTACTCAAAGCCTCACGGTTCAATGTTCATGATGGTTGGTCCAAAGTTGCACTTGTCTTTGTATATAATGATTAATTATCCTATCTTTTAATTGATGATCAAAAAATTATGCAGGTTGAAATCAACACTTCACTTCTGTTCGGCATTGCAGATGACATGGACTTTGCTCGCGAATTGATCAAAGAAGAATCAGTTCTTATTTTACCTGGTATAATACACCAAAATTTCCGTCTTTCTCTTACTAGTATGACCTTATAACCTTTCTGAACTGCTAGGGTGTGGTAAGCAACACTGGAAGTTCCTAAAATGGTTGATCTTGTAGTGGCTTCTGCGTTCTTAAGTACTAGTCTTGTTCTCTAGATTTACAATTTCAATTTCTGTCCTTTCTGATTTCCAGGTTCTGTCCTTGGGTTGAAGAACTGGGTTAGGATATTCTTTGGGGCACCTGTTCATGTAATACTGGAAGCCTGCGATAGGATTGAGTCATTCTGCCAGAGAAGGGCAGGTCAAGCAAAACTATTGAAAAAAAAGTTCTGAAACCACCATATAGTGTTTTTGTTAGCTCAATAACATTTATACGGCCTCTGATTTCAATTCTCAGATGCATATTTTATGTCATACAGCTGAAATTTGTATATAGAATCTGAGGAACAGTTACCAGATAGTGTGTAGCAGAATAAAAGTCTGCAACAAATTTACAGAATAAAGGTTATCTCAATAATAAGCATTCCTTATTACTGCATAGCAGCAATACAATTATCGTCTATTGGTTGCAAATAACAAGTGAGCCACAAGATCGACTTTATTTCCAATCGAGCTACAACCATTGTAAGAAGTGCATAATCCAAATCCTTTGTTTCCTAAGCGGTGATAAAATCTATTGCATAGTATCTAACAAAATGAATTTATTATGTCATAAGTGTTCTCTCTTCATCTGTTTAACATGAGACATTCAGATTTGTTTATAGAGCCGATCCAACAGGCATGTAAGGTATGTAAACGACAGGTTCTCATTATCCTATCAGATCACTGAGAACTGCAAAGATATATTGTCAGTTATTAATTGTAACATGCCATAAAATGCAGACATTGAACA